>NW_025423513.1:0-39531 GCF_020740685.1 Jaculus jaculus | reverse complement strand
AGAAAGAAGATTTCCCGTGTGGAACGAAATGAGACTCATTTTGTTCCATGAGAGTGTCTAGAGAAATGTTTCCCTTTGTAAAGTAACAGTGAATTCAAAGAACCAAGAGCTGAATGTTGTTAAGAACATTTCCTTTTGAAAACTAACATGGAAATCACAATTCTACAAGACGAGGGACAAGAAAGAAGATTTCCCGTGTGGAACGAAATGAGACTCATTTTGTTCCATGAGAGTGTCTAGAGAAGTGTTTCCCTTTGTGAGTGAACAGTGAATTCAAAGAACCAAGAGCTGAATGTTGTTAAGAACATTTCCTTTTGAAAACTAACATGGAAATCACAATTCTACAAGACGAGGGACAAGAAAGAAGATTTCCCGTGTGGAACGAAAAGAGACTCATTTTGTTCATGAGAGTGTCTAGAGAAGTGTTTCCCTTTGTAAAGTAACAGTGAATTCAAAGAACCAAGAGCTGAATGTTGTTAAGAACATTTCCTTTTGAAAACTAACATGGAAATCACAATTCTACAAGACGAGGGACAAGAAAGAAGATTTCCCGTGTGGAACGAAATGAGACTCATTTTGTTTCTGAGAGTGTCTAGAGAAGTGTTTCCCTTTGTAAAGTAACAGTGAATTCAAAGAACCAAGAGCTGAATGTTGTTAAGAACATTTCCTTTTGAAAACTAACATGGAAATCACAATTCTACAAGACGAGGGACAAGAAAGAAGATTTCCCGTGTGGAACGAAATGAGACTCATTTTGTTCCATGAGAGTGTCTAGAGAAGTGTTTCCCTTTGTAAATTAACAGTGAATTCAAAGAACCAAGAGCTGAATGTTGTTAAGAACATTTCCTTTTGAAAACTAACATGGAAATCACAATTCTACAAGACGAGGGACAAGAAAGAAGATTTCCCGTGTGGAACGAAAAGAGACTCATTTTGTTCCATGAGAGTGTCTAGAGAAGTGTTTCCCTTTGTAAAGTAACAGTGAATTCAAAGAACCAAGAGCTGAATGTTGTTAAGAACATTTCCTTTTGAAAACTAACATGGAAATCACAATTCTACAAGACGAGGGACAAGAAAGAAGATTTCCCGTGTGGAACGAAAAGAGACTCATTTTGTGTCAGGAGAGTGTCTAGAGAAATGTTTCCCTTTGTAAAGTAACAGTGAATTCAAAGAACCAAGAGCTGAATGTTGTTAAGAACATTTCCTTTTGAAAACTAACATGGAAATCACAATTCTACAAGACGAGGGACAAGAAAGAAGATTTCCCGTGTGGAACGAAATGAGACTCATTTTGTTCCATGAGAGTGTCTAGAGAAGTGTTTCCCTTTGTAAAGTAACAGTGAATTCAAAGAACCAAGAGCTGAATGTTGTTAAGAACATTTCCTTTTGAAAACTAACATGGAAATCACAATTCTACAAGACGAGGGACAAGAAAGAAGATTTCCCGTGTGGAACGAAATGAGACTCATTTTGTTCCATGAGAGTGTCTAGAGAAGTGTTTCCCTTTGTAAAGTAACAGTGAATTCAAAGAACCAAGAGCTGAATGTTGTTAAGAACATTTCCTTTTGAAAACTAACATGGAAATCACAATTCTACAAGACGAGGGACAAGAAAGAAGATTTCCCGTGTGGAACGAAAAGAGACTCATTTTGTGTCAGGAGAGTGTCTAGAGAAGTGTTTCCCTTTGTAAAGTAACAGTGAATTCAAAGAACCAAGAGCTGAATGTTGTTAAGAACATTTCCTTTTGAAAACTAACATGGAACTCACAATTCTACAAGACGAGGGACAAGAAAGAAGATTTCCCGTGTGGAACGAAAAGAGACTCATTTTGTTCATGAGAGTGTCTAGAGAAGTGTTTCCCTTTGTAAAGTAACAGTGAATTCAAAGAACCAAGAGCTGAATGTTGTTAAGAACATTTCCTTTTGAAAACTAACATGGAACTCACAATTCTACAAGACGAGGGACAAGAAAGAAGATTTCCCGTGTGGAACGAAAAGAGACTCATTTTGTGTCAGGAGAGTGTCTAGAGAAATGTTTCCCTTTGTAAAGTAACAGTGAATTCAAAGAACCAAGAGCTGAATGTTGTTAAGAACATTTCCTTTTGAAAACTAACATGGAAATCACAATTCTACAAGACGAGGGACAAGAAAGAAGATTTCCCGTGTGGAACGAAAAGAGACTCATTTTGTGTCCATGAGAGTGTCTAGAGAAGTGTTTCCCTTTGTAAAGTAACAGTGAATTCAAAGAACCAAGAGCTGAATGTTGTTAAGAACATTTCCTTTTGAAAACTAACATGGAAATCACAATTCTACAAGACGAGGGACAAGAAAGAAGATTTCCCGTGTGGAACGAAAAGAGACTCATTTTGTGTCAGGAGAGTGTCTAGAGAAGTGTTTCCCTTTGTAAAGTAACAGTGAATTCAAAGAACCAAGAGCTGAATGTTGTTAAGAACATTTCCTTTTGAAAACTAACATGGAACTCACAATTCTACAAGACGAGGGACAAGAAAGAAGATTTCCCGTGTGGAACGAAAAGAGACTCATTTTGTGTCAGGAGAGTGTCTAGAGAAGTGTTTCCCTTTGTAAAGTAACAGTGAATTCAAAGAACCAAGAGCTGAATGTTGTTAAGAACATTTCCTTTTGAAAACTAACATGGAAATCACAATTCTACAAGACGAGGGTCAAGAAAGAAGATTTCCCGTGTGGAACGAAAAGAGACTCATTTGTTTCAGGAGAGTGTCTAGAGAAGTGTTTCCCTTTGTAAAGTAACAGTGAATTCAAAGAACCAAGAGCTGAATGTTGTTAAGAACATTTCCTTTTGAAAACTAACATGGAACTCACAATTCTACAAGACGAGGGACAAGAAAGAAGATTTCCCGTGTGGAACGAAAAGAGACTCATTTTGTGTCAGGAGAGTGTCTAGAGAAATGTTTCCCTTTGTAAAGTAACAGTGAATTCAAAGAACCAAGAGCTGAATGTTGTTAAGAACATTTCCTTTTGAAAACTAACATGGAACTCACAATTCTACAAGACGAGGGACAAGAAAGAAGATTTCCCGTGTGGAACGAAAAGAGACTCATTTTGTGTCAGGAGAGTGTCTAGAGAAGTGTTTCCCTTTGTAAAGTAACAGTGAATTCAAAGAACCAAGAGCTGAATGTTGTTAAGAACATTTCCTTTTGAAAACTAACATGGAAATCACAATTCTACAAGACGAGGGACAAGAAAGAAGATTTCCCGTGTGGAACGAAAAGAGACTCATTTTGTGTCAGGAGAGTGTCTAGAGAAGTGTTTCCCTTTGTAAAGTAACAGTGAATTCAAAGAACCAAGAGCTGAATGTTGTTAAGAACATTTCCTTTTGAAAACTAACATGGAAATCACAATTCTACAAGACGAGGGACAAGAAAGAAGATTTCCCGTGTGGAACGAAAAGAGACTCATTTTGTTCCAGGAGAGTGTCTAGAGAAGTGTTTCCCTTTGTAAAGTAACAGTGAATTCAAAGAACCAAGAGCTGAATGTTGTTAAGAACATTTCCTTTTGAAAACTAACATGGAAATCACAATTCTACAAGACGAGGGACAAGAAAGAAGATTTCCCGTGTGGAACGAAATGAGACTCATTTTGTTCCATGAGAGTGTCTAGAGAAGTGTTTCCCTTTGTAAAGTAACAGTGAATTCAAAGAACCAAGAGCTGAATGTTGTTAAGAACATTTCCTTTTGAAAACTAACATGGAAATCACAATTCTACAAGACGAGGGACAAGAAAGAAGATTTCCCGTGTGGAACGAAATGAGACTCATTTTGTTCCATGAGAGTGTCTAGAGAAGTGTTTCCCTTTGTAAGTTAACAGTGAATTCAAAGAACCAAGAGCTGAATGTTGTTAAGAACATTTCCTTTTGAAAACTAACATGGAAATCACAATTCTACAAGACGAGGGTCAAGAAAGAAGATTTCCCGTGTGGAACGAAAAGAGACTCATTTTGTGTCAGGAGAGTGTCTAGAGAAATGTTTCCCTTTGTAAAGTAACAGTGAATTCAAAGAACCAAGAGCTGAATGTTGTTAAGAACATTTCCTTTTGAAAACTAACATGGAACTCACAATTCTACAAGACGAGGGTCAAGAAAGAAGATTTCCCGTGTGGAACGAAAAGAGACTCATTTTGTGTCAGGAGAGTGTCTAGAGAAATGTTTCCCTTTGTAAAGTAACAGTGAATTCAAAGAACCAAGAGCTGAATGTTGTTAAGAACATTTCCTTTTGAAAACTAACATGGAACTCACAATTCTACAAGACGAGGGACAAGAAAGAAGATTTCCCGTGTGGAACGAAAAGAGACTCATTTTGTGTCAGGAGAGTGTCTAGAGAAGTGTTTCCCTTTGTAAAGTAACAGTGAATTCAAAGAACCAAGAGCTGAATGTTGTTAAGAACATTTCCTTTTGAAAACTAACATGGAACTCACAATTCTACAAGACGAGGGACAAGAAAGAAGATTTCCCGTGTGGAACGAAATGAGACTCATTTTGTGTCATGAGAGTGTCTAGAGAAGTGTTTCCCTTTGTAAAGTAACAGTGAATTCAAAGAACCAAGAGCTGAATGTTGTTAAGAACATTTCCTTTTGAAAACTAACATGGAACTCACAATTCTACAAGACGAGGGTCAAGAAAGAAGATTTCCCGTGTGGAACGAAAAGAGACTCATTTTGTGTCAGGAGAGTGTCTAGAGAAGTGTTTCCCTTTGTAAAGTAACAGTGAATTCAAAGAACCAAGAGCTGAATGTTGTTAAGAACATTTCCTTTTGAAAACTAACATGGAACTCACAATTCTACAAGACGAGGGACAAGAAAGAAGATTTCCCGTGTGGAACGAAAAGAGACTCATTTTGTGTCAGGAGAGTGTCTAGAGAAATGTTTCCCTTTGTAAAGTAACAGTGAATTCAAAGAACCAAGAGCTGAATGTTGTTAAGAACATTTCCTTTTGAAAACTAACATGGAAATCACAATTCTACAAGACGAGGGACAAGAAAGAAGATTTCCCGTGTGGAACGAAAAGAGACTCATTTTGTGTCAGGAGAGTGTCTAGAGAAATGTTTCCCTTTGTAAAGTAACAGTGAATTCAAAGAACCAAGAGCTGAATGTTGTTAAGAACATTTCCTTTTGAAAACTAACATGGAACTCACAATTCTACAAGACGAGGGACAAGAAAGAAGATTTCCCGTGTGGAACGAAAAGAGACTCATTTTGTGTCAGGAGAGTGTCTAGAGAAGTGTTTCCCTTTGTAAAGTAACAGTGAATTCAAAGAACCAAGAGCTGAATGTTGTTAAGAACATTTCCTTTTGAAAACTAACATGGAAATCACAATTCTACAAGACGAGGGACAAGAAAGAAGATTTCCCGTGTGGAACGAAAAGAGACTCATTTTGTGTCAGGAGAGTGTCTAGAGAAGTGTTTCCCTTTGTAAAGTAACAGTGAATTCAAAGAACCAAGAGCTGAATGTTGTTAAGAACATTTCCTTTTGAAAACTAACATGGAACTCACAATTCTACAAGACGAGGGTCAAGAAAGAAGATTTCCCGTGTGGAACGAAAAGAGACTCATTTTGTGTCAGGAGAGTGTCTAGAGAAGTGTTTCCCTTTGTAAAGTAACAGTGAATTCAAAGAACCAAGAGCTGAATGTTGTTAAGAACATTTCCTTTTGAAAACTAACATGGAACTCACAATTCTACAAGACGAGGGTCAAGAAAGAAGATTTCCCGTGTGGAACGAAAAGAGACTCATTTTGTGTCAGGAGAGTGTCTAGAGAAATGTTTCCCTTTGTAAAGTAACAGTGAATTCAAAGAACCAAGAGCTGAATGTTGTTAAGAACATTTCCTTTTGAAAACTAACATGGAACTCACAATTCTACAAGACGAGGGTCAAGAAAGAAGATTTCCCGTGTGGAACGAAAAGAGACTCATTTTGTGTCAGGAGAGTGTCTAGAGAAGTGTTTCCCTTTGTAAAGTAACAGTGAATTCAAAGAACCAAGAGCTGAATGTTGTTAAGAACATTTCCTTTTGAAAACTAACATGGAACTCACAATTCTACAAGACGAGGGTCAAGAAAGAAGATTTCCCGTGTGGAACGAAAAGAGACTCATTTTGTGTCAGGAGAGTGTCTAGAGAAGTGTTTCCCTTTGTAAAGTAACAGTGAATTCAAAGAACCAAGAGCTGAATGTTGTTAAGAACATTTCCTTTTGAAAACTAACATGGAACTCACAATTCTACAAGACGAGGGTCAAGAAAGAAGATTTCCCGTGTGGAACGAAAAGAGACTCATTTTGTGTCAGGAGAGTGTCTAGAGAAATGTTTCCCTTTGTAAAGTAACAGTGAATTCAAAGAACCAAGAGCTGAATGTTGTTAAGAACATTTCCTTTTGAAAACTAACATGGAACGCACAATTCTACAAGACGAGGGTCAAGAAAGAAGATTTCCCGTGTGGAACGAAAAGAGACTCATTTTGTGTCAGGAGAGTGTCTAGAGAAATGTTTCCCTTTGTAAAGTAACAGTGAATTCAAAGAACCAAGAGCTGAATGTTGTTAAGAGCATTTCCTTTTGAAAACTAACATGGAACGCACAATTCTACAAGACGAGGGTCAAGAAAGAAGATTTCCCGTGTGGAACGAAAAGAGACTCATTTTGTGTCAGGAGAGTGTCTAGAGAAGTGTTTCCCTTTGTAAAGTAACAGTGAATTCAAAGAACCAAGAGCTGAATGTTGTTAAGAACATTTCCTTTTGAAAACTAACACGGAACGCACAATTCTACAAGACGAGGGTCAAGAAAGAAGATTTCCCGTGTGGAACGAAAAGAGACTCATTTTGTGTCAGGAGAGTGTCTAGAGAAATGTTTCCCTTTGTAAAGTAACAGTGAATTCAAAGAACCAAGAGCTGAATGTTGTTAAGAACATTTCCTTTTGAAAACTAACATGGAACGCACAATTCTACAAGACGAGGGTCAAGAAAGAAGATTTCCCGTGTGGAACGAAAAGAGACTCATTTTGTGTCAGGAGAGTGTCTAGAGAAATGTTTCCCTTTGTAAAGTAACAGTGAATTCAAAGAACCAAGAGCTGAATGTTGTTAAGAGCATTTCCTTTTGAAAACTAACAGGGAACGCACAATTCTACAAGACGAGGGTCAAGAAAGAAGATTTCCCGTGTGGAACGAAAAGAGACTCATTTTGTGTCAGGAGAGTGTCTAGAGAAGTGTTTCCCTTTGTAAAGTAACAGTGAATTCAAAGAACCAAGAGCTGAATGTTGTTAAGAACATTTCCTTTTGAAAACTAACATGGAACGCACAATTCTACAAGACGAGGGTCAAGAAAGAAGATTTCCCGTGTGGAACGAAAAGAGACTCATTTTGTGTCAGGAGAGTGTCTAGAGAAGTGTTTCCCTTTGTAAAGTAACAGTGAATTCAAAGAACCAAGAGCTGAATGTTGTTAAGAACATTTCCTTTTGAAAACTAACATGGAACGCACAATTCTACAAGACGAGGGTCAAGAAAGAAGATTTCCCGTGTGGAACGAAAAGAGACTCATTTTGTGTCAGGAGAGTGTCTAGAGAAGTGTTTCCCTTTGTAAAGTAACAGTGAATTCAAAGAACCAAGAGCTGAATGTTGTTAAGAACATTTCCTTTTGAAAACTAACATGGAACGCACAATTCTACAAGACGAGGGTCAAGAAAGAAGATTTCCCGTGTGGAACGAAAAGAGACTCATTTTGTGTCAGGAGAGTGTCTAGAGAAGTGTTTCCCTTTGTAAAGTAACAGTGAATTCAAAGAACCAAGAGCTGAATGTTGTTAAGAACATTTCCTTTTGAAAACTAACAGGGAACGCACAATTCTACAAGACGAGGGTCAAGAAAGAAGATTTCCCGTGTGGAACGAAAAGAGACTCATTTTGTGTCAGGAGAGTGTCTAGAGAAATGTTTCCCTTTGTAAAGTAACAGTGAATTCAAAGAACCAAGAGCTGAATGTTGTTAAGAACATTTCCTTTTGAAAACTAACAGGGAACGCACAATTCTACAAGACGAGGGTCAAGAAAGAAGATTTCCCGTGTGGAACGAAAAGAGACTCATTTTGTGTCAGGAGAGTGTCTAGAGAAGTGTTTCCCTTTGTAAAGTAACAGTGAATTCAAAGAACCAAGAGCTGAATGTTGTTAAGAGCATTTCCTTTTGAAAACTAACAGGGAACGCACAATTCTACAAGACAAGGGACAAGAAAGAAGATTTCCCGTGTGGAACGAAAAGAGACTCATTTTGTGTCAGGAGAGAGTCCAGAGAAATGTTTCCCTTTGTAAAGTAACAGTGAATTCAAAGAACCAAGAGCTGAATGTTGTTAAGAGCATTTCCTTTTGAAAACTAACAGGGAACGCACAATTCTACAAGACGAGGGTCAAGAAAGAAGATTTCCCGTGTGGAACGAAAAGAGACTCATTTTGTGTCAGGAGAGTGTCTAGAGAAATGTTTCCCTTTGTAAAGTAACAGTGAATTCAAAGAACCAAGAGCTGAATGTTGTTAAGAGCATTTCCTTTTGAAAACTAACAGGGAACGCACAATTCTACAAGACGAAGGTCAAGAAAGAAGATTTCCCGTGTGGAACGAAAAGAGACTCATTTTGTGTCAGGAGAGTGTCTAGAGAAATGTTTCCCTTTGTAAAGTAACAGTGAATTCAAAGAACCAAGAGCTGAATGTTGTTAAGAGCATTTCCTTTTGAAAACTAACAGGGAACGCACAATTCTACAAGACGAGGGTCAAGAAAGAAGATTTCCCGTGTGGAACGAAAAGAGACTCATTTTGTGTCAGGAGAGTGTCTAGAGAAGTGTTTCCCTTTGTAAAGTAACAGTGAATTCAAAGAACCAAGAGCTGAATGTTGTTAAGAACATTTCCTTTTGAAAACTAACATGGAACTCACAATTCTACAAGACGAGGGTCAAGAAAGAAGATTTCCCGTGTGGAACGAAAAGAGACTCATTTTGTGTCAGGAGAGTGTCTAGAGAAGTGTTTCCCTTTGTAAAGTAACAGTGAATTCAAAGAACCAAGAGCTGAATGTTGTTAAGAACATTTCCTTTTGAAAACTAACATGGAACTCACAATTCTACAAGACGAGGGTCAAGAAAGAAGATTTCCCGTGTGGAACGAAAAGAGACTCATTTTGTGTCAGGAGAGTGTCTAGAGAAGTGTTTCCCTTTGTAAAGTAACAGTGAATTCAAAGAACCAAGAGCTGAATGTTGTTAAGAACATTTCCTTTTGAAAACTAACATGGAACTCACAATTCTACAAGACGAGGGTCAAGAAAGAAGATTTCCCGTGTGGAACGAAAAGAGACTCATTTTGTGTCAGGAGAGTGTCTAGAGAAATGTTTCCCTTTGTAAAGTAACAGTGAATTCAAAGAACCAAGAGCTGAATGTTGTTAAGAGCATTTCCTTTTGAAAACTAACAGGGAACGCACAATTCTACAAGACGAGGGTCAAGAAAGAAGATTTCCCGTGTGGAACGAAAAGAGACTCATTTTGTGTCAGGAGAGTGTCTAGAGAAGTGTTTCCCTTTGTAAAGTAACAGTGAATTCAAAGAACCAAGAGCTGAATGTTGTTAAGAAGCATTTCCTTTTGAAAACTAACAGGGAACGCACAATTCTACAAGACGAGGGTCAAGAAAGAAGATTTCCCGTGTGGAACGAAAAGAGACTCATTTTGTGTCAGGAGAGTGTCTAGAGAAATGTTTCCCTTTGTAAAGTAACAGTGAATTCAAAGAACCAAGAGCTGAATGTTGTTAAGAGCATTTCCTTTTGAAAACTAACAGGGAACGCACAATTCTACAAGACGAGGGTCAAGAAAGAAGATTTCCCGTGTGGAACGAAAAGAGACTCATTTTGTGTCAGGAGAGTGTCTAGAGAAGTGTTTCCCTTTGTAAAGTAACAGTGAATTCAAAGAACCAAGAGCTGAATGTTGTTAAGAGCATTTCCTTTTGAAAACTAACAGGGAACGCACAATTCTACAAGACGAGGGTCAAGAAAGAAGATATCCCGTGTGGAACGAAAAGAGACTCATTTTGTGTCAGGAGAGTGTCTAGAGAAGTGTTTCCCTTTGTAAAGTAACAGTGAATTCAAAGAACCAAGAGCTGAATGTTGTTAAGAACATTTCCTTTTGAAAACTAACAGGGAACGCACAATTCTACAAGACGAAGGTCAAGAAAGAAGATTTCCCGTGTGGAACGAAAAGAGACTCATTTTGTGTCAGGAGAGTGTCTAGAGAAATGTTTCCCTTTGTAAAGTAACAGTGAATTCAAAGAACCAAGAGCTGAATGTTGTTAAGAGCATTTCCTTTTGAAAACTAACAGGGAACGCACAATTCTACAAGACGAGGGTCAAGAAAGAAGATATCCCGTGTGGAACGAAAAGAGACTCATTTTGTGTCAGGAGAGTGTCTAGAGAAATGTTTCCCTTTGTAAAGTAACAGTGAATTCAAAGAACCAAGAGCTGAATGTTGTTAAGAGCATTTCCTTTTGAAAACTAACAGGGAACGCACAATTCTACAAGACGAGGGTCAAGAAAGAAGATTTCCCGTGTGGAACGAAAAGAGACTCATTTTGTGTCAGGAGAGTGTCTAGAGAAATGTTTCCCTTTGTAAAGTAACAGTGAATTCAAAGAACCAAGAGCTGAATGTTGTTAAGAACATTTCCTTTTGAAAACTAACAGGGAACGCACAATTCTACAAGACGAAGGTCAAGAAAGAAGATTTCCCGTGTGGAACGAAAAGAGACTCATTTTGTGTCAGGAGAGTGTCTAGAGAAGTGTTTCCCTTTGTAAAGTAACAGTGAATTCAAAGAACCAAGAGCTGAATGTTGTTAAGAGCATTTCCTTTTGAAAACTAACAGGGAACGCACAATTCTACAAGACGAGGGTCAAGAAAGAAGATTTCCCGTGTGGAACGAAAAGAGACTCATTTTGTGTCAGGAGAGTGTCTAGAGAAGTGTTTCCCTTTGTAAAGTAACAGTGAATTCAAAGAACCAAGAGCTGAATGTTGTTAAGAGCATTTCCTTTTGAAAACTAACAGGGAACGCACAATTCTACAAGACGAAGGTCAAGAAAGAAGATTTCCCGTGTGGAACGAAAAGAGACTCATTTTGTGTCAGGAGAGTGTCTAGAGAAATGTTTCCCTTTGTAAAGTAACAGTGAATTCAAAGAACCAAGAGCTGAATGTTGTTAAGAACATTTCCTTTTGAAAACTAACAGGGAACGCACAATTCTACAAGACGAGGGTCAAGAAAGAAGATTTCCCGTGTGGAACGAAAAGAGACTCATTTTGTGTCAGGAGAGTGTCTAGAGAAATGTTTCCCTTTGTAAAGTAACAGTGAATTCAAAGAACCAAGAGCTGAATGTTGTTAAGAGCATTTCCTTTTGAAAACTAACAGGGAACGCACAATTCTACAAGACGAGGGTCAAGAAAGAAGATTTCCCGTGTGGAACGAAAAGAGACTCATTTTGTGTCAGGAGAGTGTCTAGAGAAGTGTTTCCCTTTGTAAAGTAACAGTGAATTCAAAGAACCAAGAGCTGAATGTTGTTAAGAGCATTTCCTTTTGAAAACTAACAGGGAACGCACAATTCTACAAGACGAGGGTCAAGAAAGAAGATATCCCGTGTGGAACGAAAAGAGACTCATTTTGTGTCAGGAGAGTGTCTAGAGAAATGTTTCCCTTTGTAAAGTAACAGTGAATTCAAAGAACCAAGAGCTGAATGTTGTTAAGAGCATTTCCTTTTGAAAACTAACAGGGAACGCACAATTCTACAAGACGAGGGTCAAGAAAGAAGATTTCCCGTGTGGAACGAAAAGAGACTCATTTTGTGTCAGGAGAGTGTCTAGAGAAGTGTTTCCCTTTGTAAAGTAACAGTGAATTCAAAGAACCAAGAGCTGAATGTTGTTAAGAGCATTTCCTTTTGAAAACTAACAGGGAACGCACAATTCTACAAGACGAGGGTCAAGAAAGAAGATTTCCCGTGTGGAACGAAAAGAGACTCATTTTGTGTCAGGAGAGTGTCTAGAGAAGTGTTTCCCTTTGTAAAGTAACAGTGAATTCAAAGAACCAAGAGCTGAATGTTGTTAAGAACATTTCCTTTTGAAAACTAACAGGAACGCACAATTCTACAAGACGAGGGTCAAGAAAGAAGATTTCCCGTGTGGAACGAAAAGAGACTCATTTTGTGTCAGGAGAGTGTCTAGAGAAATGTTTCCCTTTGTAAAGTAACAGTGAATTCAAAGAACCAAGAGCTGAATGTTGTTAAGAGCATTTCCTTTTGAAAACTAACAGGAACGCACAATTCTACAAGACGAAGGTCAAGAAAGAAGATTTCCCGTGTGGAACGAAAAGAGACTCATTTTGTGTCAGGAGAGTGTCTAGAGAAGTGTTTCCCTTTGTAAAGTAACAGTGAATTCAAAGAACCAAGAGCTGAATGTTGTTAAGAGCATTTCCTTTTGAAAACTAACACGTAACGCACAATTCTACAAGACGAAGGTCAAGAAAGAAGATTTCCCGTGTGGAACGAAAAGAGACTCATTTTGTGTCAGGAGAGTGTCTAGAGAAATGTTTCCCTTTGTAAAGTAACAGTGAATTCAAAGAACCAAGAGCTGAATGTTGTTAAGAGCATTTCCTTTTGAAAACTAACAGGGAACGCACAATTCTACAAGACGAAGGTCAAGAAAGAAGATTTCCCGTGTGGAACGAAAAGAGACTCATTTTGTGTCAGGAGAGTGTCTAGAGAAGTGTTTCCCTTTGTAAAGTAACAGTGAATTCAAAGAACCAAGAGCTGAATGTTGTTAAGAGCATTTCCTTTTGAAAACTAACAGGAACGCACAATTCTACAAGACGAGGGTCAAGAAAGAAGATTTCCCGTGTGGAACGAAAAGAGACTCATTTTGTGTCAGGAGAGTGTCTAGAGAAATGTTTCCCTTTGTAAAGTAACAGTGAATTCAAAGAACCAAGAGCTGAATGTTGTTAAGAGCATTTCCTTTTGAAAACTAACAGGGAACGCACAATTCTACAAGACGAGGGTCAAGAAAGAAGATTTCCCGTGTGGAACGAAAAGAGACTCATTTGTGTCAGGAGAGTGTCTAGAGAAGTGTTTCCCTTTGTAAAGTAACAGTGAATTCAAAGAACCAAGAGCTGAATGTTGTTAAGAGCATTTCCTTTTGAAAACTAACACGTAACGCACAATTCTACAAGACGAGGGTCAAGAAAGAAGATTTCCCGTGTGGAACGAAAAGAGACTCATTTTGTGTCAGGAGAGTGTCTAGAGAAATGTTTCCCTTTGTAAAGTAACAGTGAATTCAAAGAACCAAGAGCTGAATGTTGTTAAGAGCATTTCCTTTTGAAAACTAACACGGAACGCACAATTCTACAAGACGAAGGTCAAGAAAGAAGATTTCCCGTGTGGAACGAAAAGAGACTCATTTTGTGTCAGGAGAGTGTCTAGAGAAATGTTTCCCTTTGTAAAGTAACAGTGAATTCAAAGAACCAAGAGCTGAATGTTGTTAAGAGCATTTCCTTTTGAAAACTAACAGGGAACGCACAATTCTACAAGACGAGGGTCAAGAAAGAAGATTTCCCGTGTGGAACGAAAAGAGACTCATTTTGTGTCAGGAGAGTGTCTAGAGAAGTGTTTCCCTTTGTAAAGTAACAGTGAATTCAAAGAACCAAGAGCTGAATGTTGTTAAGAGCATTTCCTTTTGAAAACTAACAGGGAACGCACAATTCTACAAGACGAAGGGTCAAGAAAGAAGATTTCCCGTGTGGAACGAAAAGAGACTCATTTTGTGTCAGGAGAGTGTCTAGAGAAATGTTTCCCTTTGTAAAGTAACAGTGAATTCAAATAACCAAGAGCTGAATGTTGTTAAGAGCATTTCCTTTTGAAAACTAACACGAACGCACAATTCTACAAGACGAGGGTCAAGAAAGAAGATTTCCCGTGTGGAACGAAAAGAGACTCATTTTGTGTCAGGAGAGTGTCTAGAGAAATGTTTCCCTTTGTAAAGTAACAGTGAATTCAAAGAACCAAGAGCTGAATGTTGTTAAGAGCATTTCCTTTTGAAAACTAACAGGGAACGCACAATTCTACAAGACGAGGGTCAAGAAAGAAGATTTCCCGTGTGGAACGAAAAGAGACTCATTTTGTGTCAGGAGAGTGTCTAGAGAAGTGTTTCCCTTTGTAAAGTAACAGTGAATTCAAAGAACCAAGAGCTGAATGTTGTTAAGAGCATTTCCTTTTGAAAACTAACAGGAACGCACAATTCCACAAGACGAAGGTCAAGAAAGAAGATTTCCCGTGTGGAACGAAAAGACACTCATTTTGTGTCAGGAGAGTGTCTAGAGAAGTGTTTCCCTTTGTAAAGTAACAGTGAATTCAAAGAACCAAGAGCTGAATGTTGTTAAGAGCATTTCCTTTTGAAAACTAACAGGGAACGCACAATTCTACAAGACGAGGGTCAAGAAAGAAGATTTCCCGTGTGGAACGAAAAGAGACTCATTTTGTGTCAGGAGAGTGTCTAGAGAAATGTTTCCCTTTGTAAAGTAACAGTGAATTCAAAGAACCAAGAGCTGAATGTTGTTAAGAGCATTTCCTTTTGAAAACTAACAGGGAACGCACAATTCTACAAGACGAAGGTCAAGAAAGAAGATTTCCCGTGTGGAACGAAAAGAGACTCATTTTGTGTCAGGAGAGTGTCTAGAGAAGTGTTTCCCTTTGTAAAGTAACAGTGAATTCAAAGAACCAAGAGCTGAATGTTGTTAAGAGCATTTCCTTTTGAAAACTAACAGGGAACGCACAATTCTACAAGACGAGGGTCAAGAAAGAAGATTTCCCGTGTGGAACGAAAAGAGACTCATTTTGTGTCAGGAGAGTGTCTAGAGAAATGTTTCCCTTTGTAAAGTAACAGTGAATTCAAAGAACCAAGAGCTGAATGTTGTTAAGAGCATTTCCTTTTGAAAATTAACATGAAGCCACAATTCTACAAGACGAAGGTCAAGAAAGAAGATTTCCCGTGTGGAACGAAAAGAGACTCATTTTGTGTCAGGAGAGTGTCTAGAGAAATGTTTCCCTTTGTAAAGTAACAGTGAATTCAAAGAACCAAGAGCTGAATGTTGTTAAGAGCATTTCCTTTTGAAAACTAACAGGAACGCACAATTCTACAAGACGAGGGTCAAGAAAGAAGATTTCCCGTGTGGAACGAAAAGAGACTCATTTTGTGTCAGGAGAGTGTCTAGAGAAGTGTTTCCCTTTGTAAAGTAACAGTGAATTCAAAGAACCAAGAGCTGAATGTTGTTAAGAGCATTTCCTTTTGAAAACTAACAGGGAACGCACAATTCTACAAGACGAAGGTCAAGAAAGAAGATTTCCCGTGTGGAACGAAAAGAGACTCATTTTGTGTCAGGAGAGTGTCTAGAGAAATGTTTCCCTTTGTAAAGTAACAGTGAATTCAAAGAACCAAGAGCTGAATGTTGTTAAGAGCATTTCCTTTTGAAAACTAACAGGGAACGCACAATTCTACAAGACGAGGGTCAAGAAAGAAGATTTCCCGTGTGGAACGAAAAGAGACTCATTTTGTGTCAGGAGAGTGTCTAGAGAAGTGTTTCCCTTTGTAAAGTAACAGTGAATTCAAAGAACCAAGAGCTGAATGTTGTTAAGAGCATTTCCTTTTGAAAACTAACAGGGAACGCACAATTCTACAAGACGAGGGTCAAGAAAGAAGATTTCCCGTGTGGAACGAAAAGAGACTCATTTTGTGTCAGGAGAGTGTCTAGAGAAGTGTTTCCCTTTGTAAAGTAACAGTGAATTCAAAGAACCAAGAGCTGAATGTTGTTAAGAGCATTTCCTTTTGAAAACTAACAGGGAACGCACAATTCTACAAGACGAAGGTCAAGAAAGAAGATTTCCCGTGTGGAACGAAAAGAGACTCATTTTGTGTCAGGAGAGTGTCTAGAGAAATGTTTCCCTTTGTAAAGTAACAGTGAATTCAAAGAACCAAGAGCTGAATGTTGTTAAGAGCATTTCCTTTTGAAAACTAACAGGGAACGCACAATTCTACAAGACGAGGGTCAAGAAAGAAGATTTCCCGTGTGGAACGAAAAGAGACTCATTTTGTGTCAGGAGAGTGTCTAGAGAAGTGTTTCCCTTTGTAAAGTAACAGTGAATTCAAAGAACCAAGAGCTGAATGTTGTTAAGAGCATTTCCTTTTGAAAACTAACACGGAACGCACAATTCTACAAGACGAGGGTCAAGAAAGAAGATTTCCCGTGTGGAACGAAAAGAGACTCATTTTGTGTCAGGAGAGTGTCTAGAGAAATGTTTCCCTTTGTAAAGTAACAGTGAATTCAAAGAACCAAGAGCTGAATGTTGTTAAGAGCATTTCCTTTTGAAAACTAACACGGAACGCACAATTCTACAAGACGAAGGTCAAGAAAGAAGATTTCCCGTGTGGAACGAAAAGAGACTCATTTTGTGTCAGGAGAGTGTCTAGAGAAATGTTTCCCTTTGTAAAGTAACAGTGAATTCAAAGAACCAAGAGCTGAATGTTGTTAAGAGCATTTCCTTTTGAAAACTAACACGGAACGCACAATTCTACAAGACGAAGGTCAAGAAAGAAGATTTCCCGTGTGGAACGAAAAGAGACTCATTTTGTGTCAGGAGAGTGTCTAGAGAAATGTTTCCCTTTGTAAAGTAACAGTGAATTCAAAGAACCAAGAGCTGAATGTTGTTAAGAGCATTTCCTTTTGAAAACTAACAGGAACGCACAATTCTACAAGACGAGGGTCAAGAAAGAAGATTTACCGTGTGGAACGAAAAGAGACTCATTTTGTGTCAGGAGAGTGTCTAGAGAAAATGTTTCCCTTTGTAAAGTAACAGTGAATTCAAAGAACCAAGAGCTGAATGTTGTTAAGAGCATTTCCTTTTGAAAACTAACACGGAACGCACAATTCTACAAGACGAGGGTCAAGAAAGAAGATTTCCCGTGTGGAACGAAAAGAGACTCATTTTGTGTCAGGAGAGTGTCTAGAGAAATGTTTCCCTTTGTAAAGTAACAGTGAATTCAAAGAACCAAGAGCTGAATGTTGTTAAGAGCATTTCCTTTTGAAAACTAACAGGGAACGCACAATTCTACAAGACGAAGGTCAAGAAAGAAGATTTCCCGTGTGGAACGAAAAGAGACTCATTTTGTGTCAGGAGAGTGTCTAGAGAAATGTTTCCCTTTGTAAAGTAACAGTGAATTCAAAGAACCAAGAGCTGAATGTTGTTAAGAGCATTTCCTTTTGAAAACTAACAGGGAACGCACAATTCTACAAGACGAAGGTCAAGAAAGAAGATTTCCCGTGTGGAACGAAAAGAGACTCATTTTGTGTCAGGAGAGTGTCTAGAGAAGTGTTTCCCTTTGTAAAGTAACAGTGAATTCAAAGAACCAAGAGCTGAATGTTGTTAAGAGCATTTCCTTTTGAAAACTAACAGGGAACGCACAATTCTACAAGACGAGGGTCAAGAAAGAAGATTTCCCGTGTGGAACGAAAAGAGACTCATTTTGTGTCAGGAGAGTGTCTAGAGAAATGTTTCCCTTTGTAAAGTAACAGTGAATTCAAAGAACCAAGAGCTGAATGTTGTTAAGAGCATTTCCTTTTGAAAACTAACACGGAACGCACAATTCTACAAGACGAAGGTCAAGAAAGAAGATTTCCCGTGTGGAACGAAAAGAGACTCATTTTGTGTCAGGAGAGTGTCTAGAGAAGTGTTTCCCTTTGTAAAGTAACAGTGAATTCAAAGAACCAAGAGCTGAATGTTGTTAAGAGCATTTCCTTTTGAAAACTAACAGGAACGCACAATTCTAGAAGACGAAGATCAAGAAAGAAGATTTCCCGTGTGGAACGAAAAGACACTCATTTTGTGTCAGGAGAGTGTCTAGAGAAATGTTTCCCTTTGTAAAGTAACAGTGAATTCAAAGAACGAAGAGCTGAATGTTGTTAAGAGCATTTCCTTTTGAAAACTAACAGGGAACGCACAATTCTACAAGACGAGGTCAAGAAAGAAGATTTCCCGTGTGGAACGAAAAGAGACTCATTTTGTGTCAGGAGAGTGTCTAGAGAAATGTTTCCCTTTGTAAAGTAACAGTGAATTCAAAGAACCAAGAGCTGAATGTTGTTAAGAGCATTTCCTTTTGAAAACTAACACGGAACGCACAATTCTACAAGACGAGGGTCAAGAAAGAAGATTTCCCGTGTGGAACGAAAAGAGACTCATTTTGTGTCAGGAGAGTGTCTAGAGAAGTGTTTCCCTTTGTAAAGTAACAGTGAATTCAAAGAACCAAGAGCTGAATGTTGTTAAGAGCATTTCCTTTTGAAAACTAACAGGGAACGCACAATTCTACAAGACGAAGGTCAAGAAAGAAGATTTCCCGTGTGGAACGAAAAGAGACTCATTTTGTGTCAGGAGAGTGTCTAGAGAAGTGTTTCCCTTTGTAAAGTAACAGTGAATTCAAAGAACCAAGAGCTGAATGTTGTTAAGAGCATTTCCTTTTGAAAACTAACACGAACGCACAATTCTACAAGACGAGGGTCAAGAAAGAAGATTTCCCGTGTGGAACGAAAAGAGACTCATTTTGTGTCAGGAGAGTGTCTAGAGAAATGTTTCCCTTTGTAAAGTAACAGTGAATTCAAAGAACCAAGAGCTGAATGTTGTTAAGAGCATTTCCTTTTGAAAACTAACAGGGAACGCACAATTCTACAAGACGAAGGTCAAGAAAGAAGATTTCCCGTGTGGAACGAAAAGAGACTCATTTTGTGTCAGGAGAGTGTCTAGAGAAGTGTTTCCCTTTGTAAAGTAACAGTGAATTCAAAGAACCAAGAGCTGAATGTTGTTAAGAGCATTTCCTTTTGAAAACTAACAGGGAACGCACAATTCTACAAGACGAAGGTCAAGAAAGAAGATTTCCCGTGTGGAACGAAAAGAGACTCATTTTGTGTCAGGAGAGTGTCTAGAGAAATGTTTCCCTTTGTAAAGTAACAGTGAATTCAAAGAACCAAGAGCTGAATGTTGTTAAGAGCATTTCCTTTTGAAAACTAACAGGGAACGCACAATTCTACAAGACGAAGGTCAAGAAAGAAGATTTCCCGTGTGGAACGAAAAGAGACTCATTTTGTGTCAGGAGAGTGTCTAGAGAAGTGTTTCCCTTTGTAAAGTAACAGTGAATTCAAAGAACCAAGAGCTGAATGTTGTTAAGAGCATTTCCTTTTGAAAACTAACAGGGAACGCACAATTCTACAAGACGAAGGTCAAGAAAGAAGATTTCCCGTGTGGAACGAAAAGAGACTCATTTTGTGTCAGGAGAGTGTCTAGAGAAGTGTTTCCCTTTGTAAAGTAACAGTGAATTCAAAGAACCAAGAGCTGAATGTTGTTAAGAGCATTTCCTTTTGAAAACTAACAGGGAACGCACAATTCTACAAGACGAAGGTCAAGAAAGAAGATTTCCCGTGTGGAACGAAAAGAGACTCATTTTGTGTCAGGAGAGTGTCTAGAGAAATGTTTCCCTTTGTAAAGTAACAGTGAATTCAAAGAACCAAGAGCTGAATGTTGTTAAGAGCATTTCCTTTTGAAAACTAACAGGGAACGCACAATTCTACAAGACGAAGGTCAAGAAAGAAGATTTCCCGTGTGGAACGAAAAGAGACTCATTTTGTGTCAGGAGAGTGTCTAGAGAAGTGTTTCCCTTTGTAAAGTAACAGTGAATTCAAAGAACCAAGAGCTGAATGTTGTTAAGAGCATTTCCTTTTGAAAACTAACACGGAACGCACAATTCTACAAGACGAAGGTCAAGAAAAAAGATTTCCCGTGTGGAACGAAAAGAGACTCATTTTGTGTCAGGAGAGTGTCTAGAGAAGTGTTTCCCTTTGTAAAGTAACAGTGAATTCAAAGAACCAAGAGCTGAATGTTGTTAAGAGCATTTCCTTTTGAAAACTAACACGGAACGCACAATTCTACAAGACGAAGGTCAAGAAAGAAGATTTCCCGTGTGGAACGAAAAGAGACTCATTTTGTGTCAGGAGAGTGTCTAGAGAAGTGTTTCCCTTTGTAAAGTAACAGTGAATTCAAAGAACCAAGAGCTGAATGTTGTTAAGAGCATTTCCTTTTGAAAACTAACACGGAACGCACAATTCTACAAGACGAAGGTCAAGAAAGAAGATTTCCCGTGTGGAACGAAAAGAGACTCATTTTGTGTCAGGAGAGTGTCTAGAGAAATGTTTCCCTTTGTAAAGTAACAGTGAATTCAAAGAACCAAGAGCTGAATGTTGTTAAGAGCATTTCCTTTTGAAAACTAACAGGGAACGCACAATTCTACAAGACGAAGGTCAAGAAAGAAGATTTCCCGTGTGGAACGAAAAGAGACTCATTTTGTGTCAGGAGAGTGTCTAGAGAAATGTTTCCCTTTGTAAAGTAACAGTGAATTCAAAGAACCAAGAGCTGAATGTTGTTAAGAGCATTTCCTTTTGAAAACTAACAGGGAACGCACAATTCTACAAGACGAAGGTCAAGAAAGAAGATTTCCCGTGTGGAACGAAAAGAGACTCATTTGTGTCAGGAGAGTGTCTAGAGAAGTGTTTCCCTTTGTAAAGTAACAGTGAATTCAAAGAACCAAGAGCTGAATGTTGTTAAGAGCATTTCCTTTTGAAAACTAACACGTAACGCACAATTCTACAAGACGAAGGTCAAGAAAGAAGATTTCCCGTGTGGAACGAAAAGAGACTCATTTTGTGTCAGGAGAGTGTCTAGAGAAATGTTTCCCTTTGTAAAGTAACAGTGAATTCAAAGAACCAAGAGCTGAATGTTGTTAAGAGCATTTCCTTTTGAAAACTAACAGGGAACGCACAATTCTACAAGACGAAGGTCAAGAAAGAAGATTTCCCGTGTGGAACGAAAAGAGACTCATTTTGTGTCAGGAGAGTGTCTAGAGAAGTGTTTCCCTTTGTAAAGTAACAGTGAATTCAAAGAACCAAGAGCTGAATGTTGTTAAGAGCATTTCCTTTTGAAAACTAACAGGGAACGCACAATTCTACAAGACGAAGGTCAAGAAAGAAGATTTCCCGTGTGGAACGAAAAGAGACTCATTTTGTGTCAGGAGAGTGTCTAGAGAAGTGTTTCCCTTTGTAAAGTAACAGTGAATTCAAAGAACCAAGAGCTGAATGTTGTTAAGAGCATTTCCTTTTGAAAACTAACACGTAACGCACAATTCTACAAGACGAAGGTCAAGAAAGAAGATTTCCCGTGTGGAACGAAAAGAGACTCATTTTGTGTCAGGAGAGTGTCTAGAGAAATGTTTCCCTTTGTAAAGTAACAGTGAATTCAAAGAACCAAGAGCTGAATGTTGTTAAGAGCATTTCCTTTTGAAAACTAACAGGGAACGCACAATTCTACAAGACGAGGGTCAAGAAAGAAGATTTCCCGTGTGGAACGAAAAGAGACTCATTTTGTGTCAGGAGAGTGTCTAGAGAAGTGTTTCCCTTTGTAAAGTAACAGTGAATTCAAAGAACCAAGAGCTGAATGTTGTTAAGAGCATTTCCTTTTGAAAACTAACAGGGAACGCACAATTCTACAAGACGAAGGTCAAGAAAGAAGATTTCCCGTGTGGAACGAAAAGAGACTCATTTGTGTCAGGAGAGTGTCTAGAGAAGTGTTTCCCTTTGTAAAGTAACAGTGAATTCAAAGAACCAAGAGCTGAATGTTGTTAAGAGCATTTCCTTTTGAAAACTAACACGGAACGCACAATTCTACAAGACGAAGGTCAAGAAAGAAGATTTCCCGTGTGGAACGAAAAGAGACTCATTTTGTGTCAGGAGAGTGTCTAGAGAAGTGTTTCCCTTTGTAAAGTAACAGTGAATTCAAAGAACCAAGAGCTGAATGTTGTTAAGATCATTTCCTTTTGAAAACTAACAGGAAGCACAATTCTACAAGACGAAAGTAAAGAAAGAAGATTTCCCGTGTGGAACGAAAAGAGACTCATTTTGTGTCAGGAGAGTGTCTAGAGAAGTGTTTCCCTTTGTAAAGTAACAGTGAATTCAAAGAACCAAGAGCTGAATGTTGTTAAGAGCATTTCCTTTTGAAAACTAACACGTAACGCACAATTCTACAAGACGAAGGTCAAGAAAGAAGATTTCCCGTGTGGAACGAAAAGAGACTCATTTTGTGTCAGGAGAGTGTCTAGAGAAGTGTTTCCCTTTGTAAAGTAACAGTGAATTCAAAGAACCAAGAGCTGAATGTTGTTAAGATCATTTCCTTTTGAAAACTAACAGGAATCACAAAATTCTACAAGACGAAGGTCAAGAAAGAAGATTTCCCGTGTGGAACGAAAAGAGACTCATTTTGTGTCAGGAGAGTGTCTAGAGAAATGTTTCCCTTTGTAAAGTAACAGTGAATTCAAAGAACCAAGAGCTGAATGTTGTTAAGAGCATTTCCTTTTGAAAACTAACACGGAACGCACAATTCTACAAGACGAAGGTCAAGAAAGAAGATTTCCCGTGTGGAACGAAAAGAGACTCATTTTGTGTCAGGAGAGTGTCTAGAGAAATGTTTCCCTTTGTAAAGTAACAGTGAATTCAAAGAACCAAGAGCTGAATGTTGTTAAGAGCATTTCCTTTTGAAAACTAACAGGGAACGCACAATTCTACAAGACGAAGGTCAAGAAAGAAGATTTCCCGTGTGGAACGAAAAGAGACTCATTTGTGTCAGGAGAGTGTCTAGAGAAGTGTTTCCCTTTGTAAAGTAACAGTGAATTCAAAGAACCAAGAGCTGAATGTTGTTAAGAGCATTTCCTTTTGAAAACTAACACGTAACGCACAATTCTACAAGACGAAGGTCAAGAAAGAAGATTTCCCGTGTGGAACGAAAAGAGACTCATTTTGTGTCAGGAGAGTGTCTAGAGAAATGTTTCCCTTTGTAAAGTAACAGTGAATTCAAAGAACCAAGAGCTGAATGTTGTTAAGAGCATTTCCTTTTGAAAACTAACAGGGATGCACAATTCTACAAGACGAAGGTCAAGAAAGAAGATTTCCCGTGTGGAACGAAAAGAGACTCATTTTGTGTCAGGAGAGTGTCTAGAGAAATGTTTCCCTTTGTAAAGTAACAGTGAATTCAAAGAACCAAGAGCTGAATGTTGTTAAGAGCATTTCCTTTTGAAAACTAACAGGGAACGCACAATTCTACAAGACGAGGGTCAAGAAAGAAGATTTCCCGTGTGGAACGAAAAGAGACTCATTTTGTGTCAGGAGAGTGTCTAGAGAAATGTTTCCCTTTGTAAAGTAACAGTGAATTCAAAGAACCAAGAGCTGAATGTTGTTAAGAGCATTTCCTTTTGAAAACTAACAGGGAACGCACAATTCTACAAGACGAAGGTCAAGAAAGAAGATTTCCCGTGTGGAACGAAAAGAGACTCATTTTGTGTCAGGAGAGTGTCTAGAGAAGTGTTTCCCTTTGTAAAGTAACAGTGAATTCAAAGAACCAAGAGCTGAATGTTGTTAAGAGCATTTCCTTTTGAAAACTAACACGTAACGCACAATTCTACAAGACGAAGGTCAAGAAAGAAGATTTCCCGTGTGGAACGAAAAGAGACTCATTTTGTGTCAGGAGAGTGTCTAGAGAAGTGTTTCCCTTTGTAAAGTAACAGTGAATTCAAAGAACCAAGAGCTGAATGTTGTTAAGAGCATTTCCTTTTGAAAACTAACAGGGAACGCACAATTCTACAAGACGAGGGTCAAGAAAGAAGATATCCCGTGTGGAACGAAAAGAGACTCATTTTGTGTCAGGAGAGTGTCTAGAGAAATGTTTCCCTTTGTAAAGTAACAGTGAATTCAAAGAACCAAGAGCTGAATGTTGTTAAGAGCATTTCCTTTTGAAAACTAACAGGGAACGCACAATTCTACAAGACGAAGGTCAAGAAAGAAGATTTCCCGTGTGGAACGAAAAGAGACTCATTTTGTGTCAGGAGAGTGTCTAGAGAAATGTTTCCCTTTGTAAAGTAACAGTGAATTCAAAGAACCAAGAGCTGAATGTTGTTAAGAGCATTTCCTTTTGAAAACTAACAGGGAACGCACAATTCTACAAGACGAAGGTCAAGAAAGAAGATTTCCCGTGTGGAACGAAAAGAGACTCATTTTGTGTCAGGAGAGTGTCTAGAGAAATGTTTCCCTTTGTAAAGTAACAGTGAATTCAAAGAACCAAGAGCTGAATGTTGTTAAGAGCATTTCCTTTTGAAAACTAACACGGAACGCACAATTCTACAAGACGAAGGTCAAGAAAGAAGATTTCCCGTGTGGAACGAAAAGAGACTCATTTTGTGTCAGGAGAGTGTCTAGAGAAGTGTTTCCCTTTGTAAAGTAACAGTGAATTCAAAGAACCAAGAGCTGAATGTTGTTAAGAGCATTTCCTTTTGAAAACTAACACGGAACGCACAATTCTACAAGACGAAGGTCAAGAAAGAAGATTTCCCGTGTGGAACGAAAAGAGACTCATTTTGTGTCAGGAGAGTGTCTAGAGAAATGTTTCCCTTTGTAAAGTAACAGTGAATTCAAAGAACCAAGAGCTGAATGTTGTTAAGAGCATTTCCTTTTGAAAACTAACAGGGAACGCACAATTCTACAAGACGAAGGTCAAGAAAGAAGATTTCCCGTGTGGAACGAAAAGAGACTCATTTTGTGTCAGGAGAGTGTCTAGAGAAATGTTTCCCTTTGTAAAGTAACAGTGAATTCAAAGAACCAAGAGCTGAATGTTGTTAAGAGCATTTCCTTTTGAAAACTAACAGGGAACGCACAATTCTACAAGACGAAGGTCAAGAAAGAAGATTTCCCGTGTGGAACGAAAAGAGACTCATTTTGTGTCAGGAGAGTGTCTAGAGAAATGTTTCCCTTTGTAAAGTAACAGTGAATTCAAAGAACCAAGAGCTGAATGTTGTTAAGAGCATTTCCTTTTGAAAACTAACACGTAACGCACAATTCTACAAGACGAAGGTCAAGAAAGAAGATTTCCCGTGTGGAACGAAAAGAGACTCATTTTGTGTCAGGAGAGTGTCTAGAGAAATGTTTCCCTTTGTAAAGTAACAGTGAATTCAAAGAACCAAGAGCTGAATGTTGTTAAGAGCATTTCCTTTTGAAAACTAACAGGGAACGCACAATTCTACAAGACGAAGGTCAAGAAAGAAGATTTCCCGTGTGGAACGAAAAGAGACTCATTTGTGTCAGGAGAGTGTCTAGAGAAGTGTTTCCCTTTGTAAAGTAACAGTGAATTCAAAGAACCAAGAGCTGAATGTTGTTAAGAGCATTTCCTTTTGAAAACTAACAGGAACGCACAATTCTACAAGACGAAGGTCAAGAAAGAAGATTTCCCGTGTGGAACGAAAAGAGACTCATTTTGTGTCAGGAGAGTGTCTAGAGAAGTGTTTCCCTTTGTAAAGTAACAGTGAATTCAAAGAACCAAGAGCTGAATGTTGTTAAGAGCATTTCCTTTTGAAAACTAACACGGAACGCACAATTCTACAAGACGAAGGTCAAGAAAGAAGATTTCCCGTGTGGAACGAAAAGAGACTCATTTTGTGTCAGGAGAGTGTCTAGAGAAATGTTTCCCTTTGTAAAGTAACAGTGAATTCAAAGAACCAAGAGCTGAATGTTGTTAAGAGCATTTCCTTTTGAAAACTAACACGGAACGCACAATTCTACAAGACGAAGGGTCAAGAAAGAAGATTTCCCGTGTGGAACGAAAAGAGACTCATTTTGTGTCAGGAGAGTGTCTAGAGAAATGTTTCCCTTTGTAAAGTAACAGTGAATTCAAAGAACCAAGAGCTGAATGTTGTTAAGAGCATTTCCTTTTGAAAACTAACACGGAACGCACAATTCTACAAGACGAAGGTCAAGAAAGAAGATTTCCCGTGTGGAACGAAAAGAGACTCATTTTGTGTCAGGAGAGTGTCTAGAGAAATGTTTCCCTTTGTAAAGTAACAGTGAATTCAAAGAACCAAGAGCTGAATGTTGTTAAGAGCATTTCCTTTTGAAAACTAACACGGAAACGCACAATTCTACAAGACGAAGGTCAAGAAAGAAGATTTCCCGTGTGGAACGAAAAGAGACTCATTTTGTGTCAGGAGAGTGTCTAGAGAAATGTTTCCCTTTGTAAAGTAACAGTGAATTCAAAGAACCAAGAGCTGAATGTTGTTAAGAGCATTTCCTTTTGAAAACTAACAGGGAACGCACAATTCTACAAGACGAAGGTCAAGAAAGAAGATTTCCCGTGTGGAACGAAAAGAGACTCATTTTGTGTCAGGAGAGTGTCTAGAGAAGTGTTTCCCTTTGTAAAGTAACAGTGAATTCAAAGAACCAAGAGCTGAATGTTGTTAAGAGCATTTCCTTTTGAAAACTAACACGGAACGCACAATTCTACAAGACGAAGGTCAAGAAAGAAGATTTCCCGTGTGGAACGAAAAGAGACTCATTTTGTGTCAGGAGAGTGTCTAGAGAAATGTTTCCCTTTGTAAAGTAACAGTGAATTCAAAGAACCAAGAGCTGAATGTTGTTAAGAGCATTTCCTTTTGAAAACTAACAGGGAACGCACAATTCTACAAGACGAAGGTCAAGAAAGAAGATTTCCCGTGTGGAACGAAAAGAGACTCATTTTGTGTCAGGAGAGTGTCTAGAGAAGTGTTTCCCTTTGTAAAGTAACAGTGAATTCAAAGAACCAAGAGCTGAATGTTGTTAAGAGCATTTCCTTTTGAAAACTAACAGGGAACGCACAATTCTACAAGACGAAGGTCAAGAAAGAAGATTTCCCGTGTGGAACGAAAAGAGACTCATTTTGTGTCAGGAGAGTGTCTAGAGAAGTGTTTCCCTTTGTAAAGTAACAGTGAATTCAAAGAACCAAGAGCTGAATGTTGTTAAGAGCATTTCCTTTTGAAAACTAACACGGAACGCACAATTCTACAAGACGAAGGTCAAGAAAGAAGATTTCCCGTGTGGAACGAAAAGAGACTCATTTTGTGTCAGGAGAGTGTCTAGAGAAGTGTTTCCCTTTGTAAAGTAACAGTGAATTCAAAGAACCAAGAGCTGAATGTTGTTAAGAGCATTTCCTTTTGAAAACTAACAGGGAACGCACAATTCTACAAGACGAAGGTCAAGAAAGAAGATTTCCCGTGTGGAACGAAAAGAGACTCATTTGTGTCAGGAGAGTGTCTAGAGAAGTGTTTCCCTTTGTAAAGTAACAGTGAATTCAAAGAACCAAGAGCTGAATGTTGTTAAGAGCATTTCCTTTTGAAAACTAACAGGGAACGCACAATTCTACAAGACGAAGGTCAAGAAAGAAGATTTCCCGTGTGGAACGAAAAGAGACTCATTTTGTGTCAGGAGAGTGTCTAGAGAAGTGTTTCCCTTTGTAAAGTAACAGTGAATTCAAAGAACCAAGAGCTGAATGTTGTTAAGAGCATTTCCTTTTGAAAACTAACACGGAACGCACAATTCTACAAGACGAAGGTCAAGAAAGAAGATTTCCCGTGTGGAACGAAAAGAGACTCATTTTGTGTCAGGAGAGTGTCTAGAGAAATGTTTCCCTTTGTAAAGTAACAGTGAATTCAAAGAACCAAGAGCTGAATGTTGTTAAGAGCATTTCCTTTTGAAAACTAACAGGGAACGCACAATTCTACAAGACGAAGGGTCAAGAAAGAAGATTTCCCGTGTGGAACGAAAAGAGACTCATTTTGTGTCAGGAGAGTGTCTAGAGAAGTGTTTCCCTTTGTAAAGTAACAGTGAATTCAAAGAACCAAGAGCTGAATGTTGTTAAGAGCATTTCCTTTTGAAAACTAACAGGGAACGCACAATTCTACAAGACGAAGGTCAAGAAAGAAGATTTCCCGTGTGGAACGAAAAGAGACTCATTTGTGTCAGGAGAGTGTCTAGAGAAGTGTTTCCCTTTGTAAAGTAACAGTGAATTCAAAGAACCAAGAGCTGAATGTTGTTAAGAGCATTTCCTTTTGAAAACTAACACGTAACGCACAATTCTACAAGACGAAGGTCAAGAAAGAAGATTTCCCGTGTGGAACGAAAAGAGACTCATTTTGTGTCAGGAGAGTGTCTAGAGAAGTGTTTCCCTTTGTAAAGTAACAGTGAATTCAAAGAACCAAGAGCTGAATGTTGTTAAGAGCATTTCCTTTTGAAAACTAACAGGGAACGCACAATTCTACAAGACGAAGGTCAAGAAAGAAGATTTCCCGTGTGGAACGAAAAGAGACTCATTTTGTGTCAGGAGAGTGTCTAGAGAAATGTTTCCCTTTGTAAAGTAACAGTGAATTCAAAGAACCAAGAGCTGAATGTTGTTAAGAGCATTTCCTTTTGAAAACTAACAGGAACGCACAATTCTACAAGACGAAGGTCAAGAAAGAAGATTTCCCGTGTGGAACGAAAAGAGACTCATTTTGTGTCAGGAGAGTGTCTAGAGAAGTGTTTCCCTTTGTAAAGTAACAGTGAATTCAAAGAACCAAGAGCTGAATGTTGTTAAGAGCATTTCCTTTTGAAAACTAACAGGGAACGCACAATTCTACAAGACGAAGGTCAAGAAAGAAGATTTCCCGTGTGGAACGAAAAGAGACTCATTTTGTGTCAGGAGAGTGTCTAGAGAAGTGTTTCCCTTTGTAAAGTAACAGTGAATTCAAAGAACCAAGAGCTGAATGTTGTTAAGAGCATTTCCTTTTGAAAACTAACACGGAACGCACAATTCTACAAGACGAAGGTCAAGAAAGATTTCCCGTGTGGAACGAAAAGACACTCATTTTGTGTCAGGAGAGTGTCTAGAGAAATGTTTCTCTTTGTAAAGTAACAGTGAATTCAAAGAACCAAGAGCTGAATGTTGTTAAGAGCATTTCCTTTTGAAAACTAACAGGAACGCACAATTCTACAAGACGAAGGTCAAGAAAGAAGATTTCCCGTGTGGAACGAAAAGAGACTCATTTTGTGTCAGGAGAGTGTCTAGAGAAGTGTTTCCCTTTGTAAAGTAACAGTGAATTCAAAGAACCAAGAGCTGAATGTTGTTAAGAGCATTTCCTTTTGAAAACTAACAGGGAACGCACAATTCTACAAGACGAAGGTCAAGAAAGAAGATTTCCCGTGTGGAACGAAAAGAGACTCATTTTGTGTCAGGAGAGTGTCTAGAGAAATGTTTCCCTTTGTAAAGTAACAGTGAATTCAAAGAACCAAGAGCTGAATGTTGTTAAGAGCATTTCCTTTTGAAAACTAACAGGGAACGCACAATTCTACAAGACGAAGGTCAAGAAAGAAGATTTCCCGTGTGGAACGAAAAGAGACTCATTTGTGTCAGGAGAGTGTCTAGAGAAGTGTTTCCCTTTGTAAAGTAACAGTGAATTCAAAGAACCAAGAGCTGAATGTTGTTAAGAGCATTTCCTTTTGAAAACTAACACGGAACGCACAATTCTACAAGACGAAGGTCAAGAAAGAAGATTTCCCGTGTGGAACGAAAAGAGACTCATTTTGTGTCAGGAGAGTGTCTAGAGAAATGTTTCCCTTTGTAAAGTAACAGTGAATTCAAAGAACCAAGAGCTGAATGTTGTTAAGAGCATTTCCTTTTGAAAACTAACACGGAACGCACAATTCTACAAGACGAAGGTCAAGAAAGAAGATTTCCCGTGTGGAACGAAAAGAGACTCATTTTGTGTCAGGAGAGTGTCTAGAGAAATGTTTCCCTTTGTAAAGTAACAGTGAATTCAAAGAACCAAGAGCTGAATGTTGTTAAGAGCATTTCCTTTTGAAAACTAACAGGGAACGCACAATTCTACAAGACGAAGGTCAAGAAAGAAGATTTCCCGTGTGGAACGAAAAGAGACTCATTTTGTGTCAGGAGAGTGTCTAGAGAAGTGTTTCCCTTTGTAAAGTAACAGTGAATTCAAAGAACCAAGAGCTGAATGTTGTTAAGAGCATTTCCTTTTGAAAACTAACAGGGAACGCACAATTCTACAAGACGAAGGTCAAGAAAGAAGATTTCCCGTGTGGAACGAAAAGAGACTCATTTTGTGTCAGGAGAGTGTCTAGAGAAGTGTTTCCCTTTGTAAAGTAACAGTGAATTCAAAGAACGAAGAGCTGAATGTTGTTAAGAGCATTTCCTTTTGAAAACTAACAGGGAACGCACAATTCTACAAGACGAGGGTCAAGAAAGAAGATTTCCCGTGTGGAACGAAAAGAGACTCATTTTGTGTCAGGAGAGTGTCTAGAGAAATGTTTCCCTTTGTAAAGTAACAGTGAATTCAAAGAACCAAGAGCTGAATGTTGTTAAGAGCATTTCCTTTTGAAAACTAACAGGGAACGCACAATTCTACAAGACGAAGGTCAAGAAAGAAGATTTCCCGTGTGGAACGAAAAGAGACTCATTTGTGTCAGGAGAGTGTCTAGAGAAGTGTTTCCCTTTGTAAAGTAACAGTGAATTCAAAGAACCAAAAGCTGAATGTTGTTAAGAGCATTTCCTTTTGAAAACTAACAGGAACGCACAATTCTACAAGACGAAGGTAAAGAAAGAAGATTTCCCGTGTGGAACGAAAAGAGACTCATTTTGTGTCAGGAGAGTGTCTAGAGAAATGTTTCCCTTTGTAAAGTAACAGTGAATTCAAAGAACCAAGAGCTGAATGTTGTTAAGAGCATTTCCTTTTGAAAACTAACAGGAAACGCACAATTCTACAAGACGAAGGTCAAGAAAGAAGATTTCCCGTGTGGAACGAAAAGAGACTCATTTTGTGTCAGGAGAGTGTCTAGAGAAATGTTTCCCTTTGTAAAGTAACAGTGAATTCAAAGAACCAAGAGCTGAATGTTGTTAAGAGCATTTCCTTTTGAAAACTAACAGGGAACGCACAATTCTACAAGACGAAGGTCAAGAAAGAAGATTTCCCGTGTGGAACGAAAAGAGACTCATTTTGTGTCAGGAGAGTGTCTAGAGAAGTGTTTCCCTTTGTAAAGTAACAGTGAATTCAAAGAACCAAGAGCTGAATGTTGTTAAGAGCATTTCCTTTTGAAAACTAACACGGAACGCACAATTCTACAAGACGAAGGTCAAGAAAGAAGATTTCCCGTGTGGAACGAAAAGAGACTCATTTTGTGTCAGGAGAGTGTCTAGAGAAGTGTTTCCCTTTGTAAAGTAACAGTGAATTCAATGAACCAAGAGCTGAATGTTGTTAAGAACATTTCCTTTTGAAAACTAACAGGAATGCACAATTCTACAAGACGAAGGTCAAGAAAGAAGATTTCCCGTGTGGAACGAAAAGAGACTCATTTTGTGTCAGGAGAGTGTCTAGAGAAATGTTTCCCTTTGTAAAGTAACAGTGAATTCAAAGAACCAAGAGCTGAATGTTGTTAAGAGCATTTCCTTTTGAAAACTAACAGGGAACGCACAATTCTACAAGACGAAGGTCAAGAAAGAAGATTTCCCGTGTGGAACGAAAAGAGACTCATTTTGTGTCAGGAGAGTGTCTAGAGAAATGTTTCCCTTTGTAAAGTAACAGTGAATTCAAAGAACCAAGAGCTGAATGTTGTTAAGAGCATTTCCTTTTGAAAACTAACAGGGAACGCACAATTCTACAAGACGAAGGTCAAGAAAGAAGATTTCCCGTGTGGAACGAAAAGAGACTCATTTTGTGTCAGGAGAGTGTCTAGAGAAATGTTTCCCTTTGTAAAGTAACAGTGAATTCAAAGAACCAAGAGCTGAATGTTGTTAAGAGCATTTCCTTTTGAAAACTAACACGGAACGCACAATTCTACAAGACGAAGGTCAAGAAAGAAGATTTCCCGTGTGGAACGAAAAGAGACTCATTTTGTGTCAGGAGAGTGTCTAGAGAAATGTTTCCCTTTGTAAAGTAACAGTGAATTCAAAGAACCAAGAGCTGAATGTTGTTAAGAGCATTTCCTTTTGAAAACTAACACGGAACGCACAATTCTACAAGACGAAGGTCAAGAAAGAAGATTTCCCGTGTGGAACGAAAAGAGACTCATTTTGTGTCAGGAGAGTGTCTAGAGAAATGTTTCCCTTTGTAAAGTAACAGTGAATTCAAAGAACCAAGAGCTGAATGTTGTTAAGAGCATTTCCTTTTGAAAACTAACAGGGAACGCACAATTCTACAAGACGAAGGTCAAGAAAGAAGATTTCCCGTGTGGAACGAAAAGAGACTCATTTTGTGTCAGGAGAGTGTCTAGAGAAGTGTTTCCCTTTGTAAAGTAACAGTGAATTCAAAGAACCAAGAGCTGAATGTTGTTAAGAGCATTTCCTTTTGAAAACTAACAGGGAACGCACAATTCTACAAGACGAAGGTCAAGAAAGAAGATTTCCCGTGTGGAACGAAAAGAGACTCATTTTGTGTCAGGAGAGTGTCTAGAGAAGTGTTTCCCTTTGTAAAGTAACAGTGAATTCAAAGAACCAAGAGCTGAATGTTGTTAAGAGCATTTCCTTTTGAAAACTAACACGGAACGCACAATTCTACAAGACGAAGGTCAAGAAAGAAGATTTCCCGTGTGGAACGAAAAGAGACTCATTTTGTGTCAGGAGAGTGTCTAGAGAAGTGTTTCCCTTTGTAAAGTAACAGTGAATTCAAAGAACCAAGAGCTGAATGTTGTTAAGAGCATTTCCTTTTGAAAACTAACAGGGAACGCACAATTCTACAAGACGAAGGTCAAGAAAGAAGATTTCCCGTGTGGAACGAAAAGAGACTCATTTTGTGTCAGGAGAGTGTCTAGAGAAGTGTTTCCCTTTGTAAAGTAACAGTGAATTCAAAGAACCAAGAGCTGAATGTTGTTAAGAGCATTTCCTTTTGAAAACTAACAGGAACGCACAATTCTACAAGACGAAGGTCAAGAAAGAAGATTTCCCGTGTGGAACGAAAAGAGACTCATTTTGTGTCAGGAGAGTGTCTAGAGAAATGTTTCCCTTTGTAAAGTAACAGTGAATTCAAAGAACCAAGAGCTGAATGTTGTTAAGAGCATTTCCTTTTGAAAACTAACACGGAACGCACAATTCTACAAGACGAAGGTCAAGAAAGAAGATTTCCCGTGTGGAACGAAAAGAGACTCATTTTGTGTCAGGAGAGTGTCTAGAGAAGTGTTTCCCTTTGTAAAGTAACAGTGAATTCAAAGAACCAAGAGCTGAATGTTGTTAAGAGCATTTCCTTTTGAAAACTAACACGTAACGCACAATTCTACAAGACGAAGGTCAAGAAAGAAGATTTCCCGTGTGGAACGAAAAGAGACTCATTTTGTGTCAGGAGAGTGTCTAGAGAAATGTTTCCCTTTGTAAAGTAACAGTGAATTCAAAGAACCAAGAGCTGAATGTTGTTAAGAGCATTTCCTTTTGAAAACTAACAGGAATCGCACAATTCTACAAGACGAAGGTCAAGAAAGAAGATTTCCCGTGTGGAACGAAAAGAGACTCATTTTGTGTCAGGAGAGTGTCTAGAGAAATGTTTCCCTTTGTAAAGTAACAGTGAATTCAAAGAACCAAGAGCTGAATGTTGTTAAGAGCATTTCCTTTTGAAAACTAACACGGAACGCACAATTCTACAAGACGAGGGTCAAGAAAGAAGATTTCCCGTGTGGAACGAAAAGAGACTCATTTTGTGTCAGGAGAGTGTCTAGAGAAATGTTTCCCTTTGTAAAGTAACAGTGAATTCAAAGAACCAAGAGCTGAATGTTGTTAAGAGCATTTCCTTTTGAAAACTAACAGGGAACGCACAATTCTACAAGACGAAGGTCAAGAAAGAAGATTTCCCGTGTGGAACGAAAAGAGACTCATTTTGTGTCAGGAGAGTGTCTAGAGAAGTGTTTCCCTTTGTAAAGTAACAGTGAATTCAAAGAACCAAGAGCTGAATGTTGTTAAGAGCATTTCCTTTTGAAAACTAACAGGGAACGCACAATTCTACAAGACGAAGGTCAAGAAAGAAGATTTCCCGTGTGGAACGAAAAGAGACTCATTTTGTGTCAGGAGAGTGTCTAGAGAAATGTTTCCCTTTGTAAAGTAACAGTGAATTCAAAGAACCAAGAGCTGAATGTTGTTAAGAGCATTTCCTTTTGAAAACTAACAGGGAACGCACAATTCTACAAGACGAGGTCAAGAAAGAAGATTTCCCGTGTGGAACGAAAAGAGACTCATTTTGTGTCAGGAGAGTGTCTAGAGAAATGTTTCCCTTTGTAAAGTAACAGTGAATTCAAAGAACCAAGAGCTGAATGTTGTTAAGAGCATTTCCTTTTGAAAACTAACAGGGAACGCACAATTCTACAAGACGAAGGTCAAGAAAGAAGATTTCCCGTGTGGAACGAAAAGAGACTCATTTTGTGTCAGGAGAGTGTCTAGAGAAATGTTTCCCTTTGTAAAGTAACAGTGAATTCAAAGAACCAAGAGCTGAATGTTGTTAAGAGCATTTCCTTTTGAAAACTAACAGGGAACGCACAATTCTACAAGACGAAGGTCAAGAAAGAAGATTTCCCGTGTGGAACGAAAAGAGACTCATTTGTGTCAGGAGAGTGTCTAGAGAAGTGTTTCCCTTTGTAAAGTAACAGTGAATTCAAAGAACCAAGAGCTGAATGTTGTTAAGAGCATTTCCTTTTGAAAACTAACAGGAAACGCACAATTCTACAAGACGAAGGTCAAGAAAGAAGATTTCCCGTGTGGAACGAAAAGAGACTCATTTTGTGTCAGGAGAGTGTCTAGAGAAATGTTTCCCTTTGTAAAGTAACAGTGAATTCAAAGAACCAAGAGCTGAATGTTGTTAAGAGCATTTCCTTTTGAAAACTAACAGGGAACGCACAATTCTACAAGACGAAGGTCAAGAAAGAAGATTTCCCGTGTGGAACGAAAAGAGACTCATTTTGTGTCAGGAGAGTGTCTAGAGAAATGTTTCCCTTTGTAAAGTAACAGTGAATTCAAAGAACCAAGAGCTGAATGTTGTTAAGAGCATTTCCTTTTGAAAACTAACAGGGAACGCACAATTCTACAAGACGAAGGTCAAGAAAGAAGATTTCCCGTGTGGAACGAAAAGAGACTCATTTGTGTCAGGAGAGTGTCTAGAGAAATGTTTCCCTTTGTAAAGTAACAGTGAATTCAAAGAACCAAGAGCTGAATGTTGTTAAGAGCATTTCCTTTTGAAAACTAACAGGGAACGCACAATTCTACAAGACGAAGGTCAAGAAAGAAGATTTCCCGTGTGGAACGAAAAGAGACTCATTTTGTGTCAGGAGAGTGTCTAGAGAAATGTTTCCCTTTGTAAAGTAACAGTGAATTCAAAGAACCAAGAGCTGAATGTTGTTAAGAGCATTTCCTTTTGAAAACTAACACGGAACGCACAATTCTACAAGACGAGGGTCAAGAAAGAAGATTTCCCGTGTGGAACGAAAAGAGACTCATTTTGTGTCAGGAGAGTGTCTAGAGAAATGTTTCCCTTTGTAAAGTAACAGTGAATTCAAAGAACCAAGAGCTGAATGTTGTTAAGAGCATTTCCTTTTGAAAACTAACACGGAACGCACAATTCTACAAGACGAAGGTCAAGAAAGAAGATTTCCCGTGTGGAACGAAAAGAGACTCATTTTGTGTCAGGAGAGTGTCTAGAGAAGTGTTTCCCTTTGTAAAGTAACAGTGAATTCAAAGAACCAAGAGCTGAATGTTGTTAAGAGCATTTCCTTTTGAAAGCTAACAGGAACGCACAATTCTACAAGACGAAGGTCAAGAAAGAAGATTTCCCGTGTGGAACGAAAAGAGACTCATTTTGTGTCAGGAGAGTGTCTAGAGAAAGTGTTTCCCTTTGTAAAGTAACAGTGAATTCAAAGAACCAAGAGCTGAATGTTGTTAAGAGCATTTCCTTTTGAAAACTAACAGGAACGCACAATTCTACAAGACGAAGGTCAAGAAAGAAGATTTCCCGTGTGGAACGAAAAGAGACTCATTTTGTGTCAGGAGAGTGTCTAGAGAAGTGTTTCCCTTTGTAAAGTAACAGTGAATTCAAAGAACCAAGAGCTGAATGTTGTTAAGAATATTTCCTTTTGAAAACTAACACGGAACGCACAATTCTACAAGACGAGGGTCAAGAAAGAAGATTTCCCGTGTGGAACGAAAAGAGACTCATTTTGTGTCAGGAGAGTGTCTAGAGAAGTGTTTCCCTTTGTAAAGTAACAGTGAATTCAAAGAACCAAGAGCTGAATGTTGTTAAGAGCATTTCCTTTTGAAAACTAACAGGGAACGCACAATTCTACAAGACGAAGGTCAAGAAAGAAGATTTCCCGTGTGGAACGAAAAGAGACTCATTTTGTGTCAGGAGAGTGTCTAGAGAAGTGTTTCCCTTTGTAAAGTAACAGTGAATTCAAAGAACCAAGAGCTGAATGTTGTTAAGAGCATTTCCTTTTGAAAACTAACAGGGAACGCACAATTCTACAAGACGAAGGTCAAGAAAGAAGATTTCCCGTGTGGAACGAAAAGAGACTCATTTTGTGTCAGGAGAGTGTCTAGAGAAGTGTTTCCCTTTGTAAAGTAACAGTGAATTCAAAGAACCAAGAGCTGAATGTTGTTAAGAGCATTTCCTTTTGAAAACTAACACGGAACGCACAATTCTACAAGACGAAGGTCAAGAAAGAAGATTTCCCGTGTGGAACGAAAAGAGACTCATTTTGTGTCAGGAGAGTGTCTAGAGAAATGTTTCCCTTTGTAAAGTAACAGTGAATTCAAAGAACCAAGAGCTGAATGTTGTTAAGAGCATTTCCTTTTGAAAACTAACAGGGAACGCACAATTCTACAAGACGAAGGTCAAGAAAGAAGATTTCCCGTGTGGAACGAAAAGAGACTCATTTTGTGTCAGGAGAGTGTCTAGAGAAGTGTTTCCCTTTGTAAAGTAACAGTGAATTCAAAGAACCAAGAGCTGAATGTTGTTAAGAGCATTTCCTTTTGAAAACTAACACGGAAACGCACAATTCTACAAGACGAAGGTCAAGAAAGAAGATTTCCCGTGTGGAACGAAAAGAGACTCATTTTGTGTCAGGAGAGTGTCTAGAGAAATGTTTCCCTTTGTAAAGTAACAGTGAATTCAAAGAACCAAGAGCTGAATGTTGTTAAGAGCATTTCCTTTTGAAAACTAACAGGGAACGCACAATTCTACAAGACGAAGGTCAAGAAAGAAGATTTCCCGTGTGGAACGAAAAGAGACTCATTTTGTGTCAGGAGAGTGTCTAGAGAAGTGTTTCCCTTTGTAAAGTAACAGTGAATTCAAAGAACCAAGAGCTGAATGTTGTTAAGAGCATTTCCTTTTGAAAACTAACAGGAAACGCACAATTCTACAAGACGAAGGTCAAGAAAGAAGATTTCCCGTGTGGAACGAAAAGAGACTCATTTGTGTCAGGAGAGTGTCTAGAGAAATGTTTCCCTTTGTAAAGTAACAGTGAATTCAAAGAACCAAGAGCTGAATGTTGTTAAGAGCATTTCCTTTTGAAAACTAACACGAAACGCACAATTCTACAAGACGAAGGTCAAGAAAGAAGATTTCCCGTGTGGAACGAAAAGAGACTCATTTTGTGTCAGGAGAGTGTCTAGAGAAATGTTTCCCTTTGTAAAGTAACAGTGAATTCAAAGAACCAAGAGCTGAATGTTGTTAAGAGCATTTCCTTTTGAAAACTAACAGGAATCGCACAATTCTACAAGACGAAGGTCAAGAAAGAAGATTTCCCGTGTGGAACGAAAAGAGACTCATTTTGTGTCAGGAGAGTGTCTAGAGAAGTGTTTCCCTTTGTAAAGTAACAGTGAATTCAAAGAACCAAGAGCTGAATGTTGTTAAGAGCATTTCCTTTTGAAAACTAACAGGAACGCACAATTCTACAAGACGAAGGTCAAGAAAGAAGATTTCCCGTGTGGAACGAAAAGAGACTCATTTTGTGTCAGGAGAGTGTCTAGAGAAATGTTTCCCTTTGTAAAGTAACAGTGAATTCAAAGAACCAAGAGCTGAATGTTGTTAAGAGCATTTCCTTTTGAAAACTAACAGGGAACGCACAATTCTACAAGACGAAGGTCAAGAAAGAAGATTTCCCGTGTGGAACGAAAAGAGACTCATTTTGTGTCAGGAGAGTGTCTAGAGAAGTGTTTCCCTTTGTAAAGTAACAGTGAATTCAAAGAACCAAGAGCTGAATGTTGTTAAGAGCATTTCCTTTTGAAAACTAACAGGGAACGCACAATTCTACAAGACGAAGGTCAAGAAAGAAGATTTCCCGTGTGGAACGAAAAGAGACTCATTTTGTGTCAGGAGAGTGTCTAGAGAAATGTTTCCCTTTGTAAAGTAACAGTGAATTCAAAGAACCAAGAGCTGAATGTTGTTAAGAGCATTTCCTTTTGAAAACTAACAGGGAACGCACAATTCTACAAGACGAAGGTCAAGAAAGAAGATTTCCCGTGTGGAACGAAAAGAGACTCATTTTGTGTCAGGAGAGTGTCTAGAGAAGTGTTTCCCTTTGTAAAGTAACAGTGAATTCAAAGAACCAAGAGCTGAATGTTGTTAAGAGCATTTCCTTTTGAAAACTAACAGGGAACGCACAATTCTACAAGACGAAGGGTCAAGAAAGAAGATTTCCCGTGTGGAACGAAAAGAGACTCATTTTGTGTCAGGAGAGTGTCTAGAGAAATGTTTCACTGTGTAAAGTAACAGTGAATTCAAAGAACCAAGAGCTGAATGTTGTTAAGAGCATTTCCTTTTGAAAACTAACAGGAACGCACAATTCTACAAGACGAAGGTCAAGAAAGAAGATTTCCCGTGTGGAACGAAAAGAGACTCATTTTGTGTCAGGAGAGTGTCTAGAGAAGTGTTTCCCTTTGTAAAGTAACAGTGAATTCAAAGAACCAAGAGCTGAATGTTGTTAAGAGCATTTCCTTTTGAAAACTAACACGGAACGCACAATTCTACAAGACGAAGGTCAAGAAAGAAGATTTCCCGTGTGGAACGAAAAGAGACTCATTTTGTGTCAGGAGAGTGTCTAGAGAAGTGTTTCCCTTTGTAAAGTAACAGTGAATTCAAAGAACCAAGAGCTGAATGTTGTTAAGAGCATTTCCTTTTGAAAACTAACACGTAACGCACAATTCTACAAGACGAAGGTCAAGAAAGAAGATTTCCCGTGTGGAACGAAAAGAGACTCATTTTGTGTCAGGAGAGTGTCTAGAGAAGTGTTTCCCTTTGTAAAGTAACAGTGAATTCAAAGAACCAAGAGCTGAATGTTGTTAAGAGCATTTCCTTTTGAAAACTAACACGGAACGCACAATTCTACAAGACGAAGGTCAAGAAAGAAGATTTCCCGTGTGGAACGAAAAGAGACTCATTTTGTGTCAGGAGAGTGTCTAGAGAAATGTTTCCCTTTGTAAAGTAACAGTGAATTCAAAGAACCAAGAGCTGAATGTTGTTAAGAGCATTTCCTTTTGAAAACTAACAGGGAACGCACAATTCTACAAGACGAAGGTCAAGAAAG